>NC_069730.1:2100728-2145728 GCF_027358585.1 Pangasianodon hypophthalmus | reverse complement strand
CCAATTCAGTAATTTTAAGTTTTAAGTCCCAAAAAAACCCAGATCATGTTAACTTTAAATAGATATTTTTAATACTTTTTTTTAAAATACGAGGTTTAACCATCGCTAGACTTTATTACCATTCACTAATCTTCTCTAGCCTTCATTAACCTTCAATAACCTTCATTAACCTTCATTAAACTTCTTTAGCCTTCACTAGCCTTCACTAGCCTTCATTAGCCTTCACTGCTGTGTGTTATAAGACATTTATTTTGTTACCTTGCACGGCCTGAAGCTTGTGAGTCTGGATGATGATGCAGAGCTGCAGGACGAGCTGAGGCGCGCTCTCCAGGAAGGTGGCGAGCAGGTGGAGCATGCTGACATCAGCGTACTCGTACACCATCCTCCAGTAGAACCTCCAGCGGTCATTCTCGCCGCTGCGCCTGCTCCGGATGCCCAGGTAGATGGTGCGGAAATACCTGAGGAGAACAGAGTTCAAATTCATTAAAATTCACCAGGCACTGTAGAAAACCGAATTAGAATTTTGATACACTGAAATTCATGTCCAACAGTGTTTAGTGTTGCACTCGTTAAAAATGACAAGTACCACAGGCTGAGGGACATAATATGAACAGCAATAATAATAATAATAATAATAATAATAATAATAATAATAATAGAAAAGATTATATATATTTGGATTTGGAAAATTCAAATCATTCAAATTATATTTATTTTATTATTACCCGTATGATATTAAGAGGATCGTAGCATAATATGAAATACTGATTTTTTAGACCAAGTTTAGCTGTTAGATAGAATGTTAGTCCCACAACACTAAATCTGAAAGTTTTTTCCACGGAAGATTTAAAAATTTTGAGGTTATTATTTCTTTTCTTTGTTTTTATTTTTACAAACTCTGTTTTATATGATTTATTCTGTTTTGTTTACTTTTTTGTTATTTTTTCTCATGTTTCTTTTTTATTATTATTATTGCTGCTGCTCACATTATGTCCATACTTATTATTACTTATACTCTTATTATCATCTCTTTTATTTTCTTTTTAATTTCCTTATAAAGCACTTTGAGCTGCATTTGATGTATGAATGTTACTATTCAAGTAATAATTGTATTATTATTATTATTATTATTATTATTATTATTAGTAGTAGTAGTAGTAGTAGTAGTAATTATTTATTATATATCCATAAACTCATTATTATTATAAATATAATAAACTTTGATTTACTGTTTAATGATTTATGGTTTAATGTTTAAATGAGAATTTAGAAATTAGAAATCCAAGAATGTTTCATAGAACACCATTTATAACCAGATTAAAAAACGAAACTGGACACAATGAGTACTTAGATGATTAAAAAAGCTAAATATTCATGTAATTATTTCAGAATCTCATAATATAAAACATAAAACTTACTATAAAACCTAACATACATAATATATTTATACTTAATATATAAAATAAACACAGTATTAAACGAGACATTAGCCCCAAAGAGTCGCACTTGTCTGTGGCTCTACAATGTTATAATGTAATACCTTATGTAGTGCGCACACAGATAGGTGACATATTAAAGGAAAAACTCATCCCATTAACCGGATCCATCACTGCAAATCAATCCAAAGTCCTTCTCACTGATCACCCTCCACTGATGTGCGTGGTCTCTTTCAAAATGACTCTGCCCCAATCCACAGGGCACGAGGGCTCACTGAATGGTTTGATGAGGGTGAAAATGATGTAAATTATATATTATGCCCTTCACAGTCACCGGATATAAACCCAAGTCCACATCTATGGGAGATCACCGCCATCACTGACACACCAGCTGAGGAAGATCTGTAGGAGGAATGGTGTTCTTCAGTCCAGTAAGTTCTAGAGACTTGTGGAATCGATGCTAAGACACCTTACCAAGCCCCTTTACATTGTTTTTTTTTTTTCATTAATTTGTCATCCATTTGTTTACAGTGAATCATTTATTCCTTTATTGTGTTATTGCATATTTCTAGGCAACTTGTCCACCTGAGCTGAACTGAAACAGAGTCCTTTGTGATATTTCTGCATTGTTTCCACTCTGTCCCAGATTGAGGATCTACAGTACTGAGTGCTCAGCTGCTGCCTGTAAGGCGGGGATAAGGCAGTTAGCGCCTCACCGCCTCAGAAGCTCGGAAGCTTTACGACTTTTAGGACTCCTTCCATATCTGAAGTGCTTCTGGCTTTACTACTGCATCTCTGCCAAAAACAGATCCTGATCCCTGATGGGCAACCCGCCAAAGAGACAGCGCATACACTCACTCACACACACACACACACACACACACACACACACACACACTTTCTTACAGTAGGGACCAAAGGGCCGAGTCTACTACCAACCACTTTATTTTATTCCATCCGTTACGAAAAACAAGTAAAGTTTTATTATATGATACTCTCACACAAGATTAAATTTAGCAGAGATGATTACATCAGCGGTGATTAAAGGAATTAATAACAGTCATTTATACCACTGCATTGCTGAATTCTGGATTCTGATTGGTCAGAAGGTGTTGATTAATTTTCTATAACAGCAGCTCTGACAGTAATGCAGCTACAAATCACAGGTTTATATTAATGCACTCCTTCTAATAAGTTGTAGTTTCTATAGTAAGAGCTCATTAAAAATTGATATATGTTGAAATGGTAAAGTTTTCTTTAAAAAGAGATGATTATTTTATATATACATATATATATTTATGGAATGAGTCTCCAGTCTCAGTGCTTTTTTTTTTTTTATCAGTCAGAGGTAAAGCTGTAACTTTAAGTTTTCTTCTTGGCCAGAGGAGTTTACACTTCATGATTTCTTGGTATGCTGCGATTTTTCAAAGTTTGCTTCTTTAGTTTTGTACGAGAGCGATAAAGTTAATTGCTGCTAATACCAGTAAGGAAAGCTAATAGCTATGAGTTACAAACGTCATGCTCAGATCATCACACACTCTCCTCAAACGACACTGTTTCTCTCAGTCATCATTTTCATAAAATAGCTAGCTGGCTAGTGCTACACCAAATAAATCTTCAGTGGCACAGCTAAACATAACATAACTACAGTATATAGCTAATTTGCTGTGTAGTTAGCTACTATACATTTGAGTGATATGCAAAGAAAAGATATTTAACAAGCTGAGTGAGTTAGCTACTATACATTTGAGTAATGAACCTAAATAAACAGTTTTTATCTACATACTGCTTCCAAAAAAGTCACAAATAGACTTCATTCTTTCATAGTTTTCATTCTTCATTCATCTTTTCTTGTGAGATATTAGAAATTCTAATTCATAAAGCTTCAGCTCACCACTTCTTTCAACACAGCTTGTTACAGCGTAACCTGTGTGAACCAAGTCTCACACTTTCAGCCTGACACATCTCTCTCTCTCTCTCTCACACACACACACACACACACACACAATGACTGAACTCACGCAGCACTTGAACTGAACACTCGAAGTTGACGTGGTGCTGCGGCGCTGAAATCTTTAAGCGATTCATTCTTTAAAACCTAGTATTTAGAAATCCTCGTATAAAACTGAAATATGTCTATAAAGTGGGTGTGGCCTTAACTGTAAAGTATTTTTTTGTCCCTAGAAAAAAACCCACAGATCTAGAAATGTCAGCAGTGACAGCATGGTGTGTGAATTCAGGCTCTGACAGTTCCTCAACCTCAGCTACATCACTCCAGTTCATCTCGAATAGAGAAGTGGTTGGGACTGTTTTTTTCTACTTCCTCTCATGCAAATATTTGTTTTGTTTGTACCTGCCTGCAATATTTTCAATCAAATTTAGCTGGCTTTATTTCATAAATTATAAAGTAGTAGGTTGACCTTAAACCACTGCGACTCCGACTAGCAGTTAGTAACGTTAGTAATGTTCATGTTAATGAATGTGGTCTTTGTTTGTTCCTCGAGCTTCATACTTACATCATTCATGCTCACGCCCACATTAAATGAAAGTCGTTGTGTCTCATGGGATCCCAGTCCTGATGGGTTCTAGTCTTAAATAGATGCCCTTTCTGGCAAGCTTTCTTAAAAAAATTGCAAATAATGTACTTGGTATTCATATCTGTATTCATTTAGAAAACATTTTCTGTTCAAGCTAAAGTCCGTATTCATATTCGGTTACTAGTTTTATCCTTCCAGTCACTAGTACGCTACCTGGTAGGTCCTCTGGTGGCGCTGCTATGTTCTGTAGCACACAGTTTTGCTGCCACATATTTCATATGTTTCGTATTTTAATGGAGGTCTTAAGAGACCAAAACACAGAGACGTGTGGCTGAGGGGATAGAAAACCACAGGGAGAACCAACACAAACACACTCTGAAGTGTACGAACAACATGGCTGAATATGTGTGCGTGTGTGTGTGCGTGTGTACACAAAGTGCACTGCTTAAACATCTCAGTCAGGTTTCAGGCCTGCTGCCATGGGCTGTCTTCAAGACACAATTCATCCCGGTGACACTGCCACGACTTCAGCTCACATTCGCTACGCTGTCTGCCTCGTCTTCATCACTGCCTCGTTTAGCTCCAAAGCCGTCAGTGCTAACAGTCATCACACACCACGCACACACACACACACACACACACAACCCTGTCTTCTGGCTTGGAGAGTTCACACTCTCCCTCACCTGCCAATCAGACGGCAGAAAACAGTCCTCAGAGAGAGAGAGCTCCGTTTGCGTTGTTATCACAGGTTGCATCATGCTTTCAGGACTATTTTCGATTACAACAATCACATCACACACACACACACACACACACACACACTCAAAAACACACCACTGAGCCACAAGGGTTCATTAATCTTAAAAAAATAAAAATAAAGATGCAAAGCAAAATTTATGACAAAGCAAGATATCTTGGTTGATTCAATGCGAAATAAAACACACTCGGTGGAGACATTCGTTATTTCAGTGTAATTTGGTTATTTCGACTTTTTATTTCCATTTTCTTTAACAGCACAGCACCTGTAACAGTAATTCCAGTTGGAACATAAATCACAGGTTTACGTTAATGCATTTGTTCGCAATACTTTATCATTTCTATAGCAACAACTCATTCACAGCGACTTGCAAAGCAGATGCTCAACATAATCTAAGGATAATAATAAACGGAGTTATAGAAATGTGTTATTTATTAACAAAAAATCGTAATTGTTGATATCTTCAGGACTGAAGAGTTTATACTTTGCAGTTTTGTGATTTTTTTGTCTTAGCAAGTTCAAGAGAAAAAAAGATAGGTAATGATTGTTGCTAGCTGCTATAATGTAAGTCAGAACGGGAACTAACTTGTCTCGTGGACATTCCACAACATTAAACATAGCTATAAATGGTTAAAAAGCACAATTTTACATTCTTCAATAAATTAAAAATTGTACTCACTGGCCATTTGCTGTTGTATAAGAAAAATAAAACACTTATTCCATGGATTATTTTCGTATACCAGCAAGATTCGTCTGGTGTTATTACGTAGATAATTATGTAAGCTGTTTATCTGACAGTAAGTAAGCAATGTAACGCTGCTTAGTAACTACAACTGGATTCCACTAAAGCTGCATCTTTCTTACTTGCAAAAAAGTATACAGATGAAAAATTATTATTAAGTTAATATTCGAAAAATTTGTATTATTGATAGATTGTGCAGTGTTAAATATTAAGTCAAAATAATGAGATAATATTTCAAAATAAAAATGATCTTGAAATAATGAGCTATTATGTCAAAATAATGATATAACACTTCAAAAAAAAAAATTTCCCATGGCTTCAGTACATTTAGTTCATAAATTAGTTCGTGACTACGATGAGATGAGCACAGTTCATCTACGAAAACTAGACAGAACCAAGATTTTGACGTGAGCTGTATCAAGAAACTGGTTCATTAATAGTCCATTCACACACTCTGACTGGACTAGCACAGTCTGACTCGACTAGAATATGAACCACTCTGTTTGATGCAGCTATACTTTTACCAAGTTCTTCTTTTTTTAAAAAAAAAAAAATTCACAGCGTTTTAAAAGCTCACCGTATGCTCTTCATGCGTTTATTCATTTTTGCTCATTCTCATGGATTTGTCTGTGTTTTTTGTCCATTAATAGCTAAGTGTGTTAAATTTCATTTACCGAAAGAAATACAGGATTCTGTCTTATCTAGGAAGCTTTTCTTTCCCATTTCTCCAGAACCTTGACAGCTAAAAAACACTTTTTAATTCCTCAATTACGCTACCTCTGTCTGCTCGTTTCTGCAGTTGACCTCTGCCTACGGTTTCGGATTTTGAAAATGGATTTGCCTCGGATGAACCTGACTGCCTTGGCATTGTGTCCATAATGTGTAAAAAAAACAAAAACACAAAAATCTGAGCATATTCATCTGTCTGTCTCTGAATCCCATCACACACACAGGCACACACACGGTTTATACAAACTATTTAAATTATCTTAATTTTTTTAGATTTTATTCAAGCATAGACAAAGTGATTAAATTACTTCCCCCCAAAATTAATTTCTTGGGTCAATAAAGTCGATAAAATCTCTCATAACATCCATCCATCCATAGTTTCATATCCTGTAGAAATGTTATATATTATATTATTATATTATTTATAATTTTACCTTCATTACCAAATTCCCACCTATTTTCCTCTCTCACGTCTCTGTTTGTTTCAATTTTGATTCTCTTCCGTTCTTGTACTTGTACTCGTCTTGAGTTTTATTCTACTATTCTGTTGAAAATACATATTAGTTTCAGTCACATTTTAGGCATTTGGTTTGGCATTACAGCAATGTCAGAGTTTGAAAAGATGTGTTGTGAGATGATTGCACCTTAAAACGAAGGCCATACTTTATTAACTAAAATGGTACAAGATGGCAAAAGATGCTGAGATGCTAAGAATCAGAGGCAAAAGATCAATGCAATAGGGGCAGATCAGAGAGCAAAAGAGACAATCGAGACGATAGCTGAAGTCAAATATGAGAAATCAGAACAGAAAAGTGTTCGCCCTGTTGAGAGATCACAGGTTTGAATCTGGTGTCCCGGAGCCAATGGAGCAAAACTGGTCTTACTGTCTGGGTGAGAAGGATGGCATACTGTCACTCTCCCCTGTCAATCACAGCAACACTAGCCAATCACGGCATGTGGAAGAGGGCAGATAGCACTTTCCTCCGAGTGTGTTACGCCACCCTGTGACGCAGTTTGAAAAGTTGCAGTTGGCTGGCTTCCCCATTTGGTAGCTGTCATATGACAGGAAAATTGGGAAGAAAATAGGGTAAAACTAATTTAAAAAAATTAGACACCTGTTACACAACATACTGTCGACTTTTGACCATTGACTGCTTGTAGGATAGCGTGGGTGTGGTTTCGGACTGTGGAAATTTGGGAGTTGGAGTTCTTAGAGGTTTGAATGTTTGTGACACAATGAACAGTTTCAGTCCATGTCCCTGTGTGGACAGGATTATTTTCTCTGGCTGACAACAGTAATAACTTGTTTAAACATGTCCTCTCTGATAAAACTCTCCAGTCAGCAAGTAAATTAACACAGAAAGGCCAGCTTTCAAGTTTTTGTTTTGTCCACGAACTGAGATGAGGTGCAATTAAAGAACTGACAGGCACCCAAATGTGGTTTTTACTCAATAATGAGGCTTCTGAATGAAAAAGCATTATGAATGAACACAAACTGGTTCTTTTTTAGTGTGTACAGTATATTACGCTGTTAATGGTGTGCTCTTCATGCTTAACATGCTAAGCAGTATTTGCGATTCCCCACATAGCTCTGTTGCTGAGTTTGTGAGCAAATCTTCACAAATATGTAGAGAATGTTTGCGAGTGTAATCTGTGATTCATAAACTGTAAGACACTTGTGAGGGAGCGAGCTGCATGAGATGTAAGCTGAGATGCATGAGGATGGTGGTTGTATAGGAAAGAGGGGATTGGATAGCAGGATGCTCTAACCTGAGAATGAACCTCACGCGGTCACGCGAGAGCGAATCGGTCATTGTTTATTCATAAACACCACAGAGGAGACATGTAGAGAGTGTAGAGCATGTGTCATATGTTTCTACATGTGAGATAAAGCTCTGTATAATGTGTATATGTTTAGTACTGCTACCATAAAAACACTACCATGTTAGCAATATTACAGTTAAATCAATGGCAAAATGTTGACACACGTTATCTTGGTGTAGAAGTTACAAGACTTCTAGAAGGCAAACAAAAGTCACTCATGTTTAGGATCGATGTGCAACAACTGTGAGATACGACAGATCAAGCATTTGAAATTGCACAAAATTACGACTAACCATGACTTTCGCTCCACGTCTAACTACCGCTCTTTAAGACTAGCAGTTATTGAGTGACGCGTGCATCCATCGAGGTATTTTTCTTTATTTATTTTTCACGGTTAAGAGCACTTGACCTGCTAGTGCTGGCTCAGGAAGCAACACGGCTTTGCTTTTAGAGCTGGAGAGATTGGAGCCATGCGACTTTCTGTCTTCTGCTCTGCTGCGAAAGCTTTACAAGCTGCAGTGCCTCCTGAGGAAAAACTGCCAAGAGCAGATGATGGAGCTGCAGCGAGAACGTCAAACCCCTGTCTCAGAGAAGAGATGGAGATTCAGCCGATTAACTGATTTCCTCCATTTAATTTTTTTTGTGTAAATTTAAATAATAATTGAAACTTTCTGCATCATGGTTCATGTCATTTTGATCAGCATGAACTGTAATTTTGTACTAAAATATTGTCTGGACTCATTTAAGAGCTCACACATCTGTTTCATATCCAGAAAGAGACAAAAAAAAAAAATAAACCTCATCAAAATACATTTTCAAGGGATTTTTTTTCTATAAATATGACATGCAAAGACTTTTGCATCTGTACATCTACATCTAAAGTAAACATTACTGCAGAATATAATGTGGATGTAATGATTTACACTTTTTTTTTTACACACTTGTATGCTAGGTTTTATTTAATATGCATAAACCTGCACTGACTGTATGTTAAGCGTTATTATTATTGTTATTAAGATTGATCTTTGCATCTTATTTGGGTCTTAATTTGTAAAAAGAGATCCGTTTGGTTTTAATTGATTTTCGAATAAATTGCAGTACAAAAGGTCCAAGTAGCAAGTAGGAGTGTCCTAGTCGGGGTGGAAAGAAAGGATTTATGTGTTCTTGTGTTACAGTACTTGCTGCTACAGTCTATAGCAGGGTGTCCAATCTTATCCACAAAGGGCCAGCGTGGGTGCAGGTTTTCCTTCCAATCAAGCAGGAGCCACAGCTGATTCCGCCTGTTTAATCAGTTCATCTTGGCTTTCAGTAGACTCAGGTGTAGCTTCTGCTTGGTTGGAATGAAATTCTGCACCCACACCGGCCCTTTCCGGATAAGGTTGGACAGCCCTGATCTATAGGATAATGTGTATGGGGGATCTTCCTCAGATAACTGTGCAGCTAGAAACTGTGCTAGTGGAAATTGAAATGAGCTAGCTAGCTACTGAAACCTAGCAAACTACTGAAACACCAACAGCATTTGACTAACCTATCTGATGGAGGTGGAGTTCTTTTGGCATAGATCATTTGGTTAGTTAACATAATTGTTAATTCCTCAGATATAGAACATTTTCAGATTAGCCTTATCAACTGTAGACATGAAAAAAAAATTCATTTACAGTAGGTTTTTTTTTTTCTTTGCCAGACTACTTGTAATCACACAATCTGGTGTCACCCAGAAGAAGATGGGTTCCATTTTGAGTCCAGTTCCTCAAAGTTTCTTCCTCATGTCATCTCAGGAAGTCTTTCCTTGCCACTGTCATCTCTGTCTTCTCTGGATTGTTCATGATGGATCTAAATCTACATCCGGATTTCTATAAAGCTGTAAGTCTGGGTGATGTAATGCTAACTGTGACTGTCTAGCTTTGGTTTGTTTGCAGATTGCATGTGTGAAATGTAAAGCTATCCATAACCATTCATTAATTATTAGCCATGCATGTGACGTTTCTTTAGGTTGCAGCTGTATCTGCGCAGTAGCAATGGAATTAAGCAGGGATTGATAACCCAGACCTCCACATGGCCCCAGAGAGTCGGTGGCTGATGGGAGGCTGTCCAGCGCCATGATAAATGCTTCCTGTCCCGCTGCCAAGAGGAACCGACTCATTCCAAATCAATTGAACCTTGTTATTCAACAATTACTGAGGCCCCTTTTGCTGCACCGCAGAGAAGAAGAAGGTCAGGGGGATACAGCGTTGTAAATAACGCCCCACACCACTTATAATCGCATACTAAATTCCTGACACCTCCATTTTTCTGGTGTTTACTGCTCACTGTGAGGACATACGTTAGCAGCTGCAATGCCACAGATCCTGAGAGCGATGAAAAATAATCTCAGATGATTGGCAGCTTGGAGGCGTCTGATAAGAATCGCTATAGAGTGCAATTTCAGCGCTGTCGGATATACGACTGATCTGGTGTAATTAAAAGATTATTCGAGTCATAATGGATTAATAATAAACATTTTGATTCCTTTTAATATTCCCCGCATGCCGCTTGCAGTAGAACATCCTGCAATTAAGAGATTAAGAGTGATAGCAGTTAGTCATGGTGCTTAACAGATGCTTAAATCAAAAAGGGAAAAAAGGAGAGAGGAGAATTTTGGAGGATGGATTGAGTGCTCGAGTCAGCGTGGCACCACAGGGACATGCCAGTCCGTCACGCCAAAGGGCAGCATCGATGCTGTCACATCACAGCATCACGCCATGACAGAGCACTGTTACCATGGCGAGCTCTCCTCCGAGTGGACCCTGACATTCACTTCAGACAACAAGCGAGGGAGGGAAGGGTGGACAAAGAAAGAGGGAGCAGGACGATGAGACAAAGAGCAAGAGACTGGAAGAGAGAGCCCACACACACACACACACACACACACACACACAGCTTGCCGCAGAGGTTTGTGGGTAGGCGCCCTCTGCGGCTAATGTAGCCCTCATTAGGTACGTAGAGAGTGAGTCCCTCCAGGCCACTGTGCTCTGACACTGCAGAGTAACAAGTGCATGCTTTTAGCTCCTATTTACAGATGACTTTCCATTATATGCTAAGGTTACATCATCACAAAATGTCAACCTAACCTCCTGAAAACCTCCCGCTGAACAGGGATTGTCTAACAAACTTACCTCTTTGCTACTTTTTTTGGGTTTTGAATTGGTTACCATGGTGGTGTTGTATGTGCTGAGTCACAGCTAGCATGACAGATTTGTTGCAGCGTGTGGTGAAATTTGAAGCCTTGAACTCATAAATAAGCCAGCCAGTCCCATTCCTGTGCCATGATTAAAGGCTCTTTTGATCAACACACTTTATCAAAGGAATTTTTTAAATGATCTGTTCCACGGTGCTGTTCCGTTAAAAAGGAATGACCATTTAAAACAAGCCCTATGTGTGTGTGTGTGTGTGTGTGTGTGTGTGTGTCCCACTGAGAGCCAACAGAGAGAGTGTACACTTGACTGGACGAGGAAATTACACCCAGCCTGGTGAAACAACGCATCCATGTGCCTGTTCACAGCTGAGAACACACCAAATAACACACCAAACAACATAGCACAAACTATATAAGCAGCAACCAACACCATTAAATGGCACCCCTGATAATTTCAATGATGCACAACAATTAACAGTAATGGCAAATATCTAAAAATACACAGCTAGCATGACACCATTTTCTCCCAACTTCAAACTGAAACACCCGATAACACTCATCAGGCAGCAAAATATTCAACTACTGCCAACCAGACTCAACCCCCAACAATGCACAGCAACTACAGCTAGAAATTTTTAGTAACACACAGTCCAACAACTCCAAATTACACCCAGCAACATCTAACGTCATCCCAAAACACTGAAGAACAATTAACACTGGGCAATTACTCCTAATACTGAACACAACACAGAATTAATGTCCCCAAAATAAGCACACAAAACACAGAACTTCCAACAACACCTAAGAAAATCTAAAAAACCCTACAAACTATACCAAAAAGCATATCATAGACCAACTACTTTATATGCATATACTATAAATGCATGCATTTGAATAATTGAATATATGATTTAATACCTGCACGCAAACTACGCTGACATACCTATATGTCATTGTGATATTCTCCGTAAAGGGTACATTCTCAGTAAGCAGGAAAAATGTGTTTGTGTTTAAAGAATCCCGAGTAATCTTGTCTTCTTGTAGGATAACTGACTGCAACCATTTTGCGAGCTGTTACCTAGTCCTAGAGTAACAAACCATGCCTTCCTGCCCTCTTAATCCTAACATTTGTATTCATATTGATTATTTGATAATACGCAAGTGAAGCTAAAGTGAAGCTACAGCATCATTATATTCCTATTCATTCATCATATCACTATAAATCTATCCTGCACTTGATTTTCCGGCTGAATGCTGAACAGGCTGAATGGATGAGAGCTGCTTGGGATGCACCATGCACACACACAAACACACACACACACACACACACACACACACACACACACACACACAAACACGGAAAAGCGGAAAAGTCACTAAAAAAATAGTCGCAGTTGATCTGTGAATATGCAAGCTACTAAAGGGCTGATTTATTTCATTTCGTTCTTTGACAAATGCACAATGCCTCACTTTACAACATGATTTACACTGACATACATTTGGAGGCAGTTTAGCCATTTTTAACTCAAATCAAACTTTTTGATATGATACAAAATACGGGAACTGAGCTGTAGCAGGTGGAAGAATTTAAAAAGGAAGGGAACAAACAATGTAATGTCGAGGCCTAGTTCAGATTGCGCTAGACTAAAAATAAGAATTTTAATTAATATTAATTAATATAATAATTAATATTTTGAATTTTTTTTTTGCCCAGGAATGTAGAAGAAGGTCACGGCTAAAATAAGTAAAAAGTGTGTTATAAAGTAAAGAATACACTTTAAAATACTGTTCAATAACTCATAGGCTCCTACCATATGAACTACAAAATCATTACTTTATTATTACTTACTGAGTAATTACCCAGGATTCATTAGTTGTTAATAGCAGTGACTTGTTAATATGTTACTATAATATAGTACTACTCATTTGGTCCTGCATACTCACCTATGAGTTACTGATCAGTATTGTAAAGTGTTCCTGAATACTCTTGATGTTCATTTTCTTTAATATACTTTGGCTCTGCCCACTGTTCGTTGTTTTCACCTGTCTATATTTATCTACTGTTATGAAACCATGAAACAGGTATCCAACTATCTTTTATTAGTTCTATTTCCCAGATTGTAATTTTGTTCATTTTGATCTTCTTCAGTTAACCCGTCTAGACTGTTTCTTATTCTTAGATTCAGCCAAATAAGGAATCTCTGAACCAACGCTTCGGCCTTCTATAAAAAATGAAACCTTGTGTCTACAAAGAAGTCCACTGTTCCACTTTCTCCACACAGGCCCTAAAAAGACACCCTGTTGTTTTGGGTTCTCTAGCTTTTCACAAAATGTACAAATAAACAATGACATTTTGAACCCACTTCACCTTACATGATCTGTTTGTGGAAGGACTTCCAGAAGAAACCTTTGTCGCCACCATCATTTCTGTCCAGGAGCAGACGTGAGACAACCTGTCTGGGATTTTATTGATTAAATGTGGACCATAATGATGAAGATGATGCTAGTGTAATGACTGCCAATGCATTTTCTCAATGCTCATCCGGTGTACACCTGAAATACAGATATTTGAAGTTGACCAGATGTCTGGGGTGGTATTGATCAAGTGATGACTGTGATGATGATGATGATGATGATGATGACGGCAAAGGCACAATATCTGGCACCACATCAAGCATTTGCTCTCTAGATAGGCTGCTGGTAGCACAGGAATATAAACAACACTCCCACATACAGTATATAATTGCAAATTAATTGTTCCAGGTATGAAGCAATGCTCAAAGATGTTTCACCATCACCAAGTTCCTGGTTGAGTGCTTTGCATTCCATGAAGGTTCGCATTCCCTTTGGTTTTTGGGTGAAAAAGGAAAAATGTACCTCTATTTTACAATTTCACTGCAAAAAAGAACTACGTAATGCAAATGCAATGCAACCAGAAATATGCACAAGATTGGCCAAGCAATCTGGCAGAGTTAGAACAGATATTAGAGGAAGAGCTGGGGATTAGAATATATTTATTACATTACATTCAGAAAGGGGGTACAATCTTTTGAACTGATATTATTTTTAAAATGTCAGTATTATTGTCTTAAGATACACTATTTGACTTATTTTGGTATCTTGTTACTTTGAAACCTAACACACAACACTAGACTTGTCGGTTAAAATAAATTTGTCTTTTTCAAACTTTTGCACTCAGTTTTAGTCAAACATTAGGATTATTTAATTTTAACATATATTTTTGTTTAACTAGCCACAAAAAAACAAAAAACAATCAAGAATGAATTTTCTTTGTTTTTTCCTAGTTGGAGGGCTACGAGCTTTAAGTCGAGTCCAGTACGAGTCTGCATATTCTACGAAGTTGAAGTGCAAAAGGAAAAGGAAAAGTGGGTCTCTCGTTTTGGGGTCAGCCTCCTCTTGGAACGAACCAGATGCTGAGATCCATTTTTTTTAAAAGACCATCTTAGATAACATTCCTAACCATCATCAATACATTCCTTTCGTTTTGAGCACACAAACCTAATGGAGCCTGAAATTAAGTTTCATTGTCTATGGAGTGTTTGGAGATTGGGGCTGAGGAAGAACACAAACACTGATGCTCTCACGCTGGAAAGGTTTCTCTCTGCTCAGGTTTACTGTACAGAGAGTAATGCTTAACTGGCTTCAGAAACATGCTGATGAAACATGTGACCATGTGATAGTGAGATCTGCAAACACACTCAGCATCGATCAGGGCTGCTCCACCTGTTCACATCCACCGCACAAGCTTGACGTTTGTCAAATGTCAAACATAGTCCTACTTTTTGGGATAAAATGACTCTACAATATTTCAAATCTCTCTGGCCCAAAGCTAAGCTAAGAAGTCTTTGAGACTGGCTTCCCTCTGAAGTCTGCCTTTGTTTGCATGGATCTCAAACACACACCAATCCTGGCCTATCGAGACTTCTGCATTAACAGAAACGATGAAACCTCTGCTGTAGCTGACATATGAATAGTGAATCAAACCACAGCCAGTTCTTCAGAAGTAAATGTATATATATAGAACATGAATAAATAAGATAAAACATACTCCCTTTAATTCATGTTCTCAAGCTGAATCTGTATTTTACGCTACGTTAAAAGCTTCTTGCGGCATTTAAAAGGAAAACCTGGGATTTCTTGTTCCTCCCTGCTGCCAGTTAATCCTTGTCATATCCTGCAAATTTTGTCACTACTTCTGTCACTAATCGATGTCTGTATAACTCTTATGCAGAGGAACATACTGCAGGTGTTTGAGGTTGTGTTTTGCTAATGCAAAGCTTCTGCAATAGTTTATGACTAAAACTGCAAAATAAGCAACCAACATGTCCTGTGATTATCATGTAGTACTGATATTTTCTTCCTCTGTCTTCTTTTATGAGAGCAAAAGCAAATGAAAAGATGCGTGGGAAGGCGTCTTCAATGAACCAAAGCAGATGCGAAGGCGGCTTGATTTGATGTCTTATTTAAACTGGCTTGACAGAAAAGCCATTCACTCAAAATGAGTCACTCTTTGAAGGAGTATCTTTGCTTGTTTGGGTCCACATTCTTTAAAAAAAAAACTCAGGTTTTGAATTAGATTTTCACACAAGTCTTTCCAACAGCATCTAAATGGGTTAAAAACGATGAGCCTTGGAGAGTATTTAGTTAGAAAGTGGTTCTGGGTTTCATGTGTACAATAAAAGCAACCAGGTTCGACCCAGAGCTTGGGTTACTGTCTGTATGGAGTTTCGGGTTTCCACCTGGTTCTCCAGTTTCTACCCACCTCCCAAAATCATGCCGGTAGCTGGACTGGCTACACTAAGTTACTCCTCTGTGTAAATGTGTGTGTCATTGTGCCTTGCTGTAGAATGGCGTCCCATCCAGGGTGCAGCCACCATGGCCCTGACCAGGTTAAAACGATTACTGAGGTTGAATGAATGATTGAATGCATGAATAAACCTGGCAGAATTAGCATGCTAGCAGGGAGAAGACTTCAACCTTCAAGACTGGTAAATAGTCTTCATGATTATTAGTCTGGTTGTCAAATCCAAATCAGAGTGAAATTTGGTACTTTGGGTTTGTTTGCTATTTGGCTTGGATTGTTTTCTCTGTGCATGTAATAGAGTTTGATTGGGACTGGACCTTTACAGAACCAGATCACCTCACTCCGGTGGTTTCGGACCAGTTATTTTGGTCTGCATCCAAGTGTGTATGTGACCACATCAAAGAGGAAAATGCACCAGGGGTCAATTCAAATAAATTAAACACTACATATGTGAAAACCCTCCTGTTAGAACAGCAAAACCCACTGAGGAACCTGATGAATGGAGAATGATCTTCAGTATTATAATTCACTCAACTCATCCTTGCTGCTCCACCATTATATTTCGGCATTGCCACTTGGAGCCAAATCAACTGCTTTTTGTGATTCTTGCTCAATACATCTCTTTTTCTCTCCCCAACACCCGCTGACACTGATGGGTTAACGCTATTCAGGTATTTCTCCATCCAGGAGGACACTTCACAGTGGTGTCCTCGTGATGTCTCACCTCCATTACCTCCAGCAATTCTTCTTCCTGATAGCTTCGTATCTGGTGATCCTTCAGGGTATGCACCTATCCACATCATCCCATGAACACCCCCTCCCAGCAACCCAGCTCAAATTCCAACACACACCACATGGAAAGCAACACGTCAGCAGAATTTTATATTTAGCCCAGACTGCAACCCATAACAGCAGAAAATTCCCACTCATATCTTTCCTGCTCTGGCAAGTGGTAAAACACTGCTCTCAAAAGAACCATTTCACAGCCTCCTCAAGAGATTTTGACAAGATATTTATAGGAGTGGCAGACGTGCTTATTTTTTTTCCCCTAAACAACATTAACAGCAGAAGTAGAATTAATGTGGTTGTGCCACAAAAAGTCAGACTCTACTGCTATGAAAACTATCTGAAGTCCACAAAGGTTTCATGGATGCTTCATGAATCGCTAAAAAGATCTTTAGATCATGCAATTTTGTATTGGCTGAACACATACACAGTTCAATTCCAATTAACACCCTGCTGGAATCACCTTGTGTAGTTGTAGAGTTTTCAGACAAGCAAAAGAAGTACTTTAATTATTCCAGTGCATTACAAAAGGCACCATTACCATTAGAACTGTGGTAGACCATGATCTCATTAACAACAGGATGGGACTATTTTCTTTCCAGTTCGTTGAGTTTAAAGTGCATGGGTTAAACAGTTCAACATATACAAAACTTCCTGAGGACAACCAAACTTAAAAAGCAGGCATTCTCAACACCAGTCCTGGGTAGGTCATTATCATGAGTTCATTACCAAGCCCTTCATGAGTCCAGAACAAATGTGTAAGAACTGCTCAAGACTGTAGCTCCATGGAAGTGGGGTTGAAAATTCAGGCTTAAAAAGGACAATTATTAATACAAACTGGAATATGTGTGTAACACAATGTTGGTATGCCAGCTGAATAGCTTTTTGGAAGTAAAAACATCTAGATCTGCAGATGAATCATGTATGTTGCACAGAGACCTTTATTGAGGATTTGAGCAAATGATGAGAGCTTTATATATCTCACTGCTCTATGCAGGACTATCCATCCATCCATCCATCCTTCCTCTGTACCCCTTATACTACATGGGGTCGTGGGGTAGCCTGGAGCCTATCCCACGGGACTCGGGGCACAAGGTGGGGGTGCCAACCCATCTCAGGTCACAATCGCACACACACTCACTCACCCATTCACACACTATGGGCAATTTGGAAATGCCAGTCAGCCTACCATGCATGTCTTTGGACTGGGGGAGGAAACTGGAGTACCCAGAGGAAACCCCCTATGCATGGGGAGAACATGCAAACTCTGCACACACAGGGCGGAGGCGGGGTTCTAATCCCCAACCCCAGAGGTGCGAGGCAACAGTGCTAACCACTAAGTCACCATGTCCACCCAGGACCATGCTATCTACTGATCTAATGTATGTAACACCATACATTAGATCAGGAGTCACTTATTTTGCTTGTAGTATGTTGCTTGTGGGCATGCAGTGTCCAGCTTTTTTTTAGTTCCAATAATTGCCAAATGTCTAGCTGACACCCCACTACACAATTTATACACACACTTTTGTTTAAAATGTATAAGTGTGAGTTACATGCTTGGATTTGTACTAGCTTAATTAGCAGATTAGCAAAGAAAGCTAAGTCAGAGGCAACCAACTATCTCTACTACTTCCTTCTGACCACAAATGTCAGAGGAATCAAATGTCACTTTGTTGCTTCCTGCCCAGGAAGGTGGACAGATTGTGAGAAATGACACAAGTCTTGGCACAGCACTGCAGCAGAGCAGTTTGGTGGCTGCAGCAGCTCCAGATGTTGGCAGGCAGCCTGAAGAGGCTCTGTTGGTGGTCAATGATCTTTCCTGACATTTTTTCTCTTCCCCCTGACCTTGTTGTTCTTACCTGATCTCCTCTCTTTCTCCTGACCTTTTCTCTTCCCCTGTCCTTGTCTTTCTCTACTGACTATATCATTCTCTCTTGACCTTGTTGATTAATCCTGTTCTAATTGTTGTCCTCTGGCCTTATTGTTCTCTCCTGGCCTTGTCTGATCTCTCTTGGCCTTCTTGCTCTTTGCTAACCTTCGTACTTTTTTCCTGATATCTCCACTCTTTCTTTTGGCTTTGCATGGCTGTCCCCTGAACTTGTCACTCTCCCCTGACCTCATCTATTGTTATTCTCTACTGCCCTCATGCTCCTTTCCTGATTTTATTGTTCTCTCTTGGTCCTGTTGTTCTCTTCTGACCTTGACTTTCTCTCTTCTGACATCATCTCTCTTTTTTCTGACCTTGTCATTCTTTCCTGATCTCATCATTCTCTAACTTGCAATCCTTGTCATTCTTCCATCACCTTGTTTCTTTCTCCAGACCTTGTCATTATGCTTTTATGGTCCCATCTTTTTTGCCTCACCTTGCCACTCTCAACAGTCTCTCCTGGCCACCCTTAACTTTGGTTTCCCTCTCTTTAGAGCTTGCCAATCTTTTCTGACCTTGTTTCTCTTCTGTCCCATTCAGTTTCACTCACTCTCTGTTGACCTTGCTTTTCTCTCATGACCTCATTGCTGTCTTGTGGCCTTGCCACTCATTCATGACCTCATTGCTCTCTCTCTTGGGCTCGTTGCTTGGTCCTGAACTTCTTGTTCTCTCCTGATCTTGTCAATGTTTCTCTGCTCACTGTGCTGCAGGACATTTTAGGAACCTACTGCTGCAAAATGTAGACAGTGGAACACTAGAACACAGAGAACTCTGAGTTCAACTTACCTGTCTGACCTCTCACTTTCTTTTTCTGACTCTTTCTCACCGTCTTCTTCTTTGCTAAGTCTCTTTCTCTGACTCTTACACACTATTTAACTCCTTCTTATTTTTCACCCTTATCTTAATTTCTGTCGTACTCTTACTCTCCTGTAGTCCCATCTTTTTCCTGCTTTCTCTTTCCCCTATCATTTATCCATCTTTCTTTTGACATCCCTTTCCTCATGCCCTTACTTCTCCTTCCTTAATTTCCTCTCTCATGCCTCGTAGTCAAGTTCTCTGTCTGCCCTCCCTTCTCTTTGTTTTTCATCATTCTTTCACTTTCTCTGTCATGCTTCTTCCTTCTCCTTTATTAATCTTCCATCTTCTTCCCATTGTCCTTTACATTCTCTCTCTAAATAATAACCAAAATCATATGTACACAGCACTTCATGGAGTGAATTTTTTTTTTTCTCTCTATACTTTCAAGCAGGAGTTCTTAGAAATGCCTCTATTTTGTGCATCCCCTCAGAGGTATGTAAGAAAACACTGTTCCTAGTAATGGTGAAAACATATCATGAATGCACTTTGTTATTAAGATAAGCTCATAGCAGTTTGCAATAAGACCCACCGATAATGGCAACAGGTACTGACTGCGAGAGAGACAAGAGCTGAGTGGTTAGATAAATGATCTTAAATGGTGTGTGTAATAAACAGAAAACACTGCCACTTGTTTTTGTTCATGCAGCCAAGAAGATATAGTGTACAAAGAAAGACTGCTTTTATAATCATATCTGAAAGGCTTCTTCTACATGGTCCATATCATTAGATCTTTACTTCTGAGTTGTACAAAAGGTTTTGGCACACGAGTGTCTGATGTTCTGCAGTTTACTTTCTTTAAACTGTATTTGATTGGTGATTGCTTTTTTTTAAACTGACTTTCACTGTGACTTTATTAGCTCATAATATCGACATTTCTTGTTATTCTACTTATTAAAATGGATCACAGTTTGACCAAATTATATTTCTTAGAAAAGATTCGATAATTATTCCAAAGACAATGTCTTAATCCTAATGGTCCAGACACAGTGTTAAAAAGCAGTTAAAAACTGAATTAATATTAGGTTTTAGTTAAGTAAGGTATGAAACACAATGGGCTGCACATCCTGAATTGTTTTATTCCACTTATACCACAGCAATTCACCAACAATTAAAATTTTCAATTCTTAAAGAAGGACACGTCATAGTTTTTGTCTTCTTAGAGATCGCAAAGCAAGTTAGTTCCTGTTCTCACGTACATTATAAGTGAACAGTAAGCTATAAACAGTAATTCCCTCATCAGCGTCTCATTTTTCCTCTCTCTTGAAGTTAATAACAGAAAAAAATAGAGCTTGTCATGTTACTGAGAAACCCCAAAGTGTAACCTCGTCTGTCCTGAAGACGTCAGAAAGTTACAACTGTACCGCTGACACTGGAGACTCCTTCCATAAATTTTAAATAAATGTCTCCTTACAGAAAACTTCACCATATCAAGCATTTTCAAAATCAATTTCTGTGGCGCGTACACCGTACAAGTCTCTGTGAAGCTGTTACTATAGAATCAATAACGTATTAGAATGTATTAGTATAAACCTGTGATTTGTAGTTGCATTATTGTCAGAGCTGCTGTTACAGTAAAATAGTCAACACCTTCTTACCAATAAGATTTGAGAATTCTAAAGTGTTGTGGTAATATAAATTGAAGACACTGTGAAGGGTTAACCAGATATTTGTATATATTGTATATCTACGGTATTTCAGGATGACTGTTACAGCTAAAAAGTAGATTTAGCTCCAATTAGGTGTATTCTGGAATAATAATGACCATAATAAATGGCCATATCTTTGTACTAGTTTTTGCCAAATGATAAAATCAAAGTAGATTGATATTCAGTGCAGGTATGATATTGGGTCAAATGTTACCTGTTTTAGAGTAAACAACACACTCATCCTATTTGCTTTGTGTTAACTGAGCCTGAACTGGACCTTTTGGCCTTAGGCTCCTGCTTCTTGAGAGTTTATGTTGTTGTTAAAATCGCCGTCATGTTGGCACAGTGTGTTGTGGTGTGGGTGTTTATGGCCACTGTGACCTGGTGTAGCAAGAGACGAACAAGAGCATGAGGGTTCTTTAATAATGCAGGAGCTACAGCCTGAACACACACACGTCACAGTTTAAATATTCATCCCCCATAGGCATTACTCCTGGAGGAGCAGGTGGACACACAAAATCAACACCAAAACACTGCCACTATCCCTAAACTGTCCAATATTTGGCTTTTTCAGATGGCTAGATTGTTTTCTTGCTCTACATAATCACTTAGTGAGTAACCAGGCGATGCGATGAAGCACAGGTATACAGGGATGAGTGCATTTGTTAAGAGATATTAAATGGAGATTCTTTTCCATTGTGGAAATCTGCCTTTTCCATTTGAGAAATGTGAAGCAGAGGTCAGCTGTCTCATTCTGGTCCAATTGTGGAGTTTTCTAAGAAGCAAAGCTTAGGCCTAGTTATTCTCAGAAAAGGCATGGTGGACATTCTGTAAACCAATTAAGCTCAAAATGCACATAATGGGTTGGTTCACTGCTCTCATCAAAGACAAGAGAGGGACTTTAGTGAAGAATCATACTAAAGTTTAATCCAGAATATTATGCATAACGTGACTTTTTTCTAACCCTAACCCTGGCTGCCAACAGTTTTTTTCTAATGATATCTCGAATACTTAATAAACCAAACGGCCAAGTTATACTCCTGCTCATACATAATTGTGATAGTTGAATGCACCAGACTAAATGAAATGCTATGCCTCTGCCAATAACCATTAAAGCATAATGGCCTGATATAAGATGTTAACAAGCAGGAATGGGACTCTTTTAAAAGCAAAGATGTAATCAAGATCAATATAAAGATGACATGTGAGAAGTCATTTGTGAAGCTGTTCTTCAATCCTCCAAACTCCATATGGAGACTTTGCACTACACTAGAGTTGCTCATGAGTATGTTGTTTAAATCTGAGCCATAAGTTGACAACTATACATCTGGATTGGAATCTAGCGTCTCAAGCTGTTATCAGTTGCATCAAGTCTCAAGCTATAGTGTCCAAGTCGTGTCCCATGTCATAGATTCCAAGTCCCAAGTCCTAGTCATGTTCACTGAGTCCTACTCTAGACTCTTAGGCCATAGAGTTTAAGTCAAATCTAAAGGCACAATGCTTAGAGTTTAAGTTGAGTCCAGATTGCAGAGTCCCAAGACATTGAGTTTTAGTCATGCCTTAGTTCCAAGTATCCCCAGCGTCTAAGCTGTTGGGTTTGAGTCAAGACCAGAATCCCAGGATGTATGAAGATAGTCTCAAGCCATAGTGTCATGTGCCCAGTTGTAGGATCCTAGTTTCAAGCCACAAAGTCTAGGTTAATTTTAGAGTCTTAAGACATAGAATTTAAGTCAAATCCCAAAGTGAAAAGCTTAGACTTTAATTCATGTCCAGATTCCTGAGTACCAAGGCACTGAGTCTGAGTCAAGTCTGAGTCCCAAGCCCCACAGCTTCCAAGCCATGGAGTCAGAGTCAAGTGTCCTAAACTGGAGAGTCTAAGTCATGTCCAAGTCCTAAACTCCCCCACCCTCTAAGCTGTAGAGACCAAGTCAAATCCAGACTACTATGCTGTAGAGTTGGGCGAATTGAGTCTCAAGCTGTCCTGTCCAGGTCGAGTCCCTAGTCGTAGAGTCAAAGTCAGATCGAGAGTCCCAAATCTTAGAATCCAAGTCAAGTAAAAAGTCATACAGTCTGAGTCAAGCCTAGAGTTTTAATCCAATTTACAGCCACAAATCTAGTGGCACAGTATTAGTGTTCTGGACTACTGAATGGAAGGTTGTTAGTTTATATCAGAGTTGAGTCTCTAGTCCAAGCCAAGTCAAGTCCAAGGGTGTAGAGTCTGAGTCATGTCCAAGGATGTCAAGGTACAGATTGCAAGTTGACTCCAGAGACCCTAGAATTTTGAGTCTTAGATGAGTCATTCTGCTTGGAAGCATTACCTGTTACCTAAAAGCTGTAGTACTGGTCAGAAGGGTGTTTCTAACCAGATCAATTTCAGATTAGTTGATTCACTTGATTAATTAGAGTTTATTTTTGTTTTCATCAGCATAAAACCTTTTAATTGTAACATTCACATTATCTGCATTGTTGTATGAACACTACAGAGAAAACTTGAATGTACTCAAATCAATGAAAAAGAAGTCAGAGCCAAGTCGAGTCACTGAGTCAAGAGTTTCTGCACCGCAACATTACAGTTTCATGGAAAGCAAGTTTTATCTGATTAACCCATCAGATGCACAATATGGGTGATAGTAGGCTAAAAGGGCCAGGAATATGATTTCCATCTGAGGAAATCAAGAAGAGAAAACTTTAAGGAGAGAAATATTGCTAATCTACACCCAAATAGCCTTGATTTTCTAAAGCGTGACAAGACAGATTTGCAATGGACAGACCATCATTTAGTCAGCTTAACACCATGAATGGCAGCACAGCACAGCTGGAATCAAAACTACTGGCCACAAAAAATCTTTGCACTCGAGTATGCATTACCTTCAATCACAGAATCACATAAGCGTGAAGAGGCGAAGCTGAATCCAGCCTAAGTAGAAGGAGCTGAGTGATTAAAGGCATCAGTCTAGCTAATGCCTCCTTTGGGGAGGAGTTCAGCGCACACATATACATTACACACAGCACGCTGCACCCTTCCACCTGGGCCTCACTCACTTTTCAACATGTTTGTTTGTTAAATGAGCCAATGCTTGCTATCCATAATTGTATTTTCCAACATTAATTAAAAGGCAAGTGGAAGGAGAGAAACATGCAAACAGTCTGTGTGGGTGGGTGGATGGGTGGCTGCATTTACAGAATAGAATAGAGAACCAGGAAAGGATATGGTGGCCACATCTGGACTCTCTCGGGCTTCCTGATTTCCTGGCTTCTAGAGCCAACATGCACTGACCAAAGTGCTTCTAACTTTCATAGATCTGTTGAACAGCTCTACATCAAAACAGCTCTACATAAACACATCAGTCCATGAATACATATTTTCCCAAATGCTAATAAAGTTTAGCTAATCAGGTTAATAAAGAGCGCATCCATGGATCATGCTGGTCACTCTTGCTGCCAAGATGGCCCTCAACCAGCTGCTATAAATACTCCACACTCCATTTAACTTCATACACAGCACCTGGGCACTGAGGAAGCCCATCCAGCGTCAATTAAAGTATATGGTTTATGCTATTTTGCCTTTCAAACTAGTTCTCTGAACCAGCACTAGATCCAGCTCTTAATGAAGAAAAAATAGGTGAAAGTTATAATCCCATGTTCACTAGCTTCCATCTCCTAGCTGTAGTCCCTTGTACTTTGTACCCTTTCTTGGACCCCAGTTTCTGTTATGAGTATGATTACGGATTTGCTGGATTTACTGTTCTGTTGGTGCTCTTAGCCCTGCCCTGAGCCTCCATTTGGACCATTGGACATACGTGCAGAGTCTTGATAAAGAGTCCTGCCTCTGGCCTCTGGCTCCTGTGTGTCCCTTGAGCCCTGTGAGAAAGTGGGATTATAGATTTTACCTCTTTTATCATACTAGCTTGGGACATTTTCCAGGTTGCTTGTATTTGCCTCGGTTGCATCACCCTGAACATTTGCACTCTGGAACATGGTCATCATTCCTGGGGTTATTAAAAGCAAGGACACTGTGGTTTGTTTCTGTTTTGTCCTACAAAGGAGCATGACTCGAGCAGAACCTCGAGCATGCATTCAGATAAAACCAAAAGGTCTGCACCATTGCAACACAAAATCCATTAAAGCCAATATGGCCAATACAAGTCGAGTTGTATTCAAGTGCAGTGACAGAGGACAGAGCGATGAGCCAGCATGCATTGCACAGCATGAACAGCGCTCACTGCCTTCTGTTCGACTCATGATCTTTTTGAAACCCGTGGTATATGCACGTCAACATTTCTTGAAATGAGGGTTGGTTAAAGGAAATATCCAGCTTGCATATTAATCTTTATAATTACCTCGTAATCTTTCAAGATTTATTTTGTAATGAAATTCAGAGATGACTTTTTGTTTGTTTAAATGTCTTTGATCTACATGATGGCCTATTTTCACTTTGGTTAATGGTTTCCTACATTACCCACAATCTGTGCTGATGGTGGCGCAGTGGGATTTAGCCATTGCCTCATCTCTACCTAAAGAGAGCAAGGCAGTGGTGCTTTAGTCCTTTAGTCTGTCCAGCTCTCTCATCTCCTCATCTGTATACTCTGCTGATCATAAAGTCACACTAATAGTGCCGTCAATGCCATCGCGCTCACCATCTCGTAGATTGCTAACTAGCCATGACTCAACTCAGTGGTGTCATGTTGCTGCACTGCATCCTGGAATTTCTGGAATCTAAGGCATTAATGTCTCCATTATTTCTACAGTAGATTTTTTCACTAATACGATATTGAACGTTTTCGGAAACCTTATCACTTATGTTTGAGATTGCTGAAATATTTTCTCTGTTGCAACTGTGCCAGCAGTAATAACAACAACACAGCACATAACTGCTAATATCTCCCACAAACAGCTTCAGCCAACAAACACCAGAATTGCTCACCACATCACAATATAAACATATTCACGTGGTGCAGGCTGGAGTTTTACTTTAGAAAAACCTGTATTACAGTTTTTATCCTTGGGTTGGATTCTGCCACAGTTTTGAAATTTTAAATCAAAGTTCGTAGCTCCTTGTAGCCTTCACAAATGCCAAGGCTTAGATTCAATATTCAAATATAATGTTAAAAATAATGATTAAGTATGCGAATAAACATGTTAGCTCCACTAGTTAAAAAGGCATGTTACAGCTCTATTTAGGTTCCCTTACATAAAACCAGCCACATTAGCATATATCTGCATGTGTAGCTTAATATGGTAATTCAGGCCGGATCGCGGCCACAGAGCGAGCAGGTTATTACATCTTTATTCGAGAGATATGGACCTTTTACTGCAAAAGAGTACCAGGAGCTATTATCAGTCCTCCAGTCACTTAAATCCTCCATTTAGCCAGATCATCGTCGATTAAATGACAATATATTCCAGTGCTCTTAGCCTTCCTATATTTAACCAATATCAGCCTGCCACACAGTTAAGTGAGCGTGCCCCTGCGCCACGATGACGCCTTTGAAGACTTCAGAGCGTCACAGACGATGGTCAGTCATGCTGCCAAGATGGCCCCCAACCAGCTGCTATAAATACTCCACACTCCATTTAGACCAAGCACCTGGTCACCATGGAGGCCCGAGCACCCTGGAGTTTGGTGCACGCTCATTTGCAGTGCAATCATGTAGGTCCAGCTCATTAAGGGAACCGATCAGCCAAGACCACATGCAGAGGAGCTCGGCTGCTCTGCCGGCAGGCTTTAAAAAAAGTGTGGCCTCAGCTTTCTATATAGCAGATTTAAACCAGCAGCATGAGCACATTAAAGTAAGGAGAGGCCACAAGAACATGCATAAAGGCATATACATATCAGAAGGTTATGTGGTTCTGTAAACACTGGATAACTGCAAGGGTTCCCTGTCACTCTGAACCAACGCCTAACTGGTAGGTTCCAGGGAACGGGGGTATTTTATAGAAAATACGACGTCATAGGTTCACCATGTGACTCATCATGTGACTCAGTAATGGTGATAGTAAAGGTCTCAACAAGGTATCCAGGTATTAAAACACCGCCTCCTGGTGGTTAGGAGGGTGAAATAGAACACCGTCTATTATCTATACCGTGAACATATGAATATGTGAAAAAACTGTCCGTGGTTCAATGACTCTAGTTTTCTAAACATGAACCATCATGGTCTTTGTTGTGGTTTACCCAATCAGATACATTTATGTAAATCACTTAGCTAAAAGTAGCTCATCGGACCAGAGACTAGCTACAAGATTTGAGACGTTACCTTAGAAAGGGAAGACTTTTCACAGATTTTTTTTTTTTTCATTTTATTTACCCTCTCTGGTCTGATTAGCTGATTATTTAATGAGAAGTCAACAATGCAAAACAGAATATCTAAAGAAAGTATGCATTTATTCAAAGCAGATGCATCTTATCTGTGCAGAGTCCGTCACTCTAGTCGAAAGTGGTAGCATGAAGTGCTGCTATGAAACAAAACATAACTTCAAATTGTTTTTTTTTTTTTTTTATAGCTATGAACTAATCATTAACGGTTAGGAGTTAAAAAGTAAATGTTATCACCATTCAGTCATGTCAGTTGCTTATTTCACTGGAGCATTACAAGTTACAGTCGAATACCCATGATCTATATGATCTTTCCTTATACATAATGCAGGTAGTGCTGTAATTCATCATGCACCCACATCGTCCGTCAAGATGAATGAATGGCAATGAAATTTTATGACGTCTTCAACTGTAAAGGTGCCTTTAAAATGAAGGTCACATGAAGCATCTGACACAGGCATTAGACATAAAACAGAGAAATAACAGAAGAGCGTGAAGCCAGGGCTTCCTGGAGAGGCAAAGTGAAAGAAATTTGTCTCTAAAAATACATATCATAATCCTAATAATAAAATATCCTAATCAGAATAAACTCCGAATAAACTCCATTTACAACAATCCTGATTCTCGCCACTGAGAGACTGAGAGATAACACTCAGACAGAGTGTTATCAACTCTGTGTTATCAAGGGTGCTTATTAAAATATCAGGCCACGCCCATTAGCATTATTCTCTGATTGGTCAGCAAGATCTGTCCAAGTTTGGTATCTTGGTATTTTTAAAAATACTGCATATATTTTATATTTTCCACTATGTTCCCTGGGACCTTGGTAAGGAATAAAACATTCTGTGACATGCTGTTATCAGAAAATAATCAACGATCAGGTGGTGTGATGAAGCAGAGTTATCGTTACTTCCGTGAATGTGATTATTTTCCAATTTTCCAGCTTGTCACGTTACCAAGAAACCACAAAGCGTATAGTTCTTAGTCCTAAAAATCTCAAAACACTTACAAAAAAGTTACTCTGACTGTTACAAAGCGCTGATACTGGAGACTCCTTCCGTAAATGTTAAATACACGTCTCCTTACAAAAAAAAAAGTCACCATATCAATGATCACACACGTTTTTAATACATTTATATGGAGCGGTTCCCATATGAATGAGCTGTTACTATAGAAACGATAACGTATGAGAATGAGCGCTTTAATATAAACATGTGATTTGTAGCTGCACGACTGTCAGAGCTGCTGTTATAGAAAAATGGATCAACGCCTTCTGAATAATCAGATTTGAGAATTCATTCATAGAATGACTGAACCCTGGAAAAAGTCACTGCCATGTTCACAGCTAAGGCAGAATTTCTGTAAGCTCACACGCAGTGCACACACTCTGAATAGAATAGCATTAAGCTAATTTGCAAAAATTATCTATTTTTGGACTGAGTATGTAATCAAAATCTAATAACGCACCCTACCTGCACCAAGCACCCGAAAATCAGCACTTGATGCTGTCTGTTCTGATTGGTGTCATTAGCATTAGCGAGTTATTTTTAAAAATACTTCTCGTCCCTAGACTTGCGAACTCTTTGACAATCTTCCGCCAAGAACACACTGAGACACCGCGTCAGCTGTGCTCTCTTCATGTCTCAACGCGTGATATGGAAAAACGTATGAGAAATTGAGGTACACTCACACACACACACACACACACACACAGACACACACACACACTGGTAATCACCGCTGAAATTGTCATTTAATCTAAAACTAGACTCGACCGGTCCCTCAGGTCCCTCAGGTCCAAAACTGATTTTGGTCTCTGTGTGTGTAAGCCAGCGGTTAGCGTCTCGTCTCTCCATCTCACCTTCTCCATCACTGCTCGTAATCCTGTTAGCAACTCCCAGTGAGCCGCAGCCTGCACGTCTACTTGCACTGCTAATTGGGTTTAAAACACCGTGTCAGCATTCGACCGATATTATATATCATAGAACATGTGCTAGCAACAACACAGTGCTAATATTTTGATTGAATCTTTCATTTTCCTGAAGCGTAACTCCATCTTGTCAGCGTTGCCCCCATGTTCTGTGGACTGCCTCAGATTTAGCAACAAATGGATCAATAAATTTGATCTTTTCGGTCTTAGCTTTGGGACAACTGCTTAGCATGAACCCTGGTTTCACACAAAGACAGCTAATGTAACTAAAATGTTACATTAAGTAATTAAAAAGCGACAGCCAAAATAGCATTAGGCTAACTAACTATACTTAGGCAATATTGCTAGCAAGACAGCAAACATCAGGCAATATAAACAACTTTGTTAGCAAACCAGTAGCATTCATTAGCAAACAGAGTAACATTAGGCTAACTTTTCATTGCGTGAATAAAACTAATATTACTCTCAGTTATTGTGATAATGTCACATGATCAAGTTTGCTAGCTAACATTAAGCAAGCTATTCAGGTTTATGACTAATTATCTCAAACATATTTGCTAGCATGCCAGATAACGCTAACTCAATTCTTCTGTATTTAAAACCAAGCTAAACATTAGACAATCAAGATGACACTTTATTAATCCCAGGTGGGAAATTTAAGATTATTGTGATGATGTCACTGAAACAGTTTGCTAGTAAGCAAGCTAACATTAGCTAAACTGTTTTATTGTGTATTTAAACCCAACTACCAGGCTCATTAGCAAGCTAGATAACATTAGGATAACTTTGCACTGTGTGAATAAAACAAACAGCCAAGGTTGACTCAAGCTAGCTAGGATTAGTCACGCTATTCTGGTGATATATTTGTGGCTAGGTAGATTAACCAAATATGTTAGCAGCTGGATATTTATATATTTATATTAAAAAAATTGCCATGCTCAGTATCAAGCTAAATAACATTAGACGAACATTATATTGTGTGAATATCAGGCAAGATTGCTAGCAAGACAGCTAACATTAGGCAATTATTGTGATGTCAAATATTTTCTGGAAAGCAAGCTAACATTAGCTGTTAATTGTTTAATTAATTGTTTTATTGTGGAATTAAAAACAATAGCCTTTTTTTTAGCATGCTAACTATCATTCAGTAAGCTATTCAAGTTTCCAACTAGTTAGCTTAACCAAATTTGCTAGTATTGCAGCTAAAGATAATAGACCTCATGTATTTAAAACCAGTAGCCAAGTTCACTAGCACACTAAATAATATTAGGCAATTATTGTGATATGTTTGCTAACAATCAAGCTAACATTACATAAACTATTGTGGTGATGTTACATGATCAAGTTTGAACATAATTCGCTTAACCAAGATTGCAACAGATTGCAGTTAGCAAACCAGCAAACACTAGCTAAACTCTTTCATTGCATTATTAAAAAACAAGTTCACTAGCAATCCAGATAACATTCAGCTGATTTTTGGATAATATTTATGGTACTATTTAATTTAATTTCATTATTTAATCATTAAAAATATCTATCTTTAATTATTGTATCATTTTATTTTATTGTGTAATGTATAGCTGATAAAACAATTAGCTAAAATTGGTTTCCAACTAGTTAGCATAAACAAGATTGCTAGCAAGCTGGCTAATGTTAAGCTAAAATATAGTACTGTATGATTTTGTTGTATATAACATATAGCCAAGTTCTGTAGCAAGCGACATAACGTTAAGCTAACTATTACATTCGGGATTGCTAGAAAACGAGCTAATTTTAAGTATTAGGTATGATGAATCCGTATGGTCAGGTTAGCGATTAGCTCGACCCAGGGGACGTCTTCACTTGGAAAAATCAGGACGTGCAGTAAATTAAACATCACAGGACCGAATGCTAATCTGCATGGATTTTTTAAAACCAGAGCATTGCTACAGCTCCAAGTAAAACTGACCCGCTAACACACAAAACGTGTGTGTGGTGACCTGAGAACTTCACACGCCGTAAGGTGCCACTTGGGAAACCAGTACAACCTTGTTCCATCAACACACACCAGCAAATCAGCCACTAACTGCTTTTAATAGCTCTGACGCTATGAGAGTGATTTTCAGATGCATTATTAATACAGTTGATTAATAGGACCGAGTGGAGGTTCTACGTTTCTAACCAAAGCCCGGCTTACGTAATTTTACAGCCTGCCATTCCAGGTATGGAGGAAATTTGCATGATTTTCATGCTAGTCATAATTATTACCCAGTATTAGCTTCAAAACTTGGCTTTGCAAAAGTTAACACACCCTAATCCATCTCCTAGACCACTACACCATTTTCAAATAAATATGTGGTGATTTACAGCAAATTTTCAGCAGGTAAAAGAAGTGAAACATATACCATATAATTCCTAAATTATTAAGTGATATATAAGTGAGCTTTCCAAGTGTCATCACTGCACCATCACAGATTTTTAAGGGTTAAAGATTACAATCTTTGTAGAGTCAAGGTCTCTGGAAAAAAAAGCAGAGGTGAGTCCAGCTTTGGAGGTAAATCCTTTCTTCCTCCCATGATATTACCTGCTTAGCATACATATTAGCATGCATATACCTTCCACTTTTAAGGATCTAAAAAAAGTCCACGCATATATACATACATAAATAATTGTAATTTCTGGCTCCAGCAGCTTCATATACACTTACGACTTTATTAGGAAACCCTGTACACCTGCTCATTCATGCAATTCAAGAGCTTCAGTTAATGTTTGTATCAAAATGTGAAAATGTGATCTGAGTGACTGTGACCATGGCATGGTAGATGGAGTGGTTTGAGTATTTCAGAAAATATCCTGGGATTTTCAGTCACAACAATCTCTAGATTTTACACAGAATGGCACAAAAAACAAGCAACATTCCTCATTAACAGAAATGCCTTGTTGATGATAGAAGTCAGAGGAGAACGGCCAGACTGGTTCGAGTTGACAGGAAGGCTACAGTAACTCTTTGCAGCCATGGTGAGCAGAAAAGCATCTCACAACACATCGGACGTTGAGGTGGATGGGCTACAACAGCAGAGGAGCACATCAGGTTCCACTCCTGTTAGACAAGAACAGGAAACTGACACTACACTAGCCACTGAATCTGGACAGCTGAAGATCGGAAAAACGTGATCTTTTTGTGTTATTTTACCTGTGCCCTCTGTAGCCTGTGTGGTTTTCTGCTGTAGTGGTTTTCTGCTGTTGTAGCCTATCTGCTTGTAGATTCAACACGTTCTGAGATGCTTTTCTGCTCACCATGGTTATAAAGAGTGGTTATTTATAGAGTTAGTTACCGTAGCCTTCGTGTCAGCTTGAACCAGTTTGACAGCTCTCCTCTGATCTCTCTCACCAACAAGGCGTTTCCGCCCGCAGAACATTGAACGTTTTTTGTTTTTCGCACCATTCTGAGACTGTTGTGTTTGCGAAAATCCAACGAGATCAGCGTTTTCTGAAATACTCAAACCACCCTGTCTGGCGCAAACAACCATGCCATGGTGAAAGTCACTGAGGTGATTTAGATTTTTTTCCCCATACTGTACATGAATCAGCAGGTGTACAGGCATTCTTATTAAAGTCATTAAAGCTGGCGAGTGTGTATAAAATATTCTTATAAAAACGTTTTATTAGACGTGAAGCTAGACATTACCTACATAGCACATTAGACTGTACACATCCAAAACCGCTGAAAAAACTCAGTGGTGTAAATGAGATTCCGGTTCATACCATTTCGAATACGGTGGTAAATGAGTTTGCATGATATTAAACTGCTTAGCATAAATATTAGTCCATAAAAAGCTCTAAAATTCACAACTTGCCAAAGAAAAAGGTAACACACATCCTCAAAATGGTGACTTTCATTTATAAAAATCCCAAAACATTTCTGGACTCCAAAACAACACAAAAGGTGAATGGCACTAATCACTAGCTTTGGGTATTAGCCTGTAAAACGTGCACAGTGTGCAGCAATTGTTCATATACTCTTGTATATGTGTATGTGTATGTTAAATTTGGTTAAATAACATGCCTAGAATAAATATTAGCGCATAAAAAAGGCACCAATGCAAAAGGTTTGAGTGCAAAACCGCACCTTCAACTTTCAAAAGAGGATTTTAAACTCTCCATGCATGGTGTAAATGCAACTCCAGGCTCTCATTTATGGACAAAAACACAAGGTGTAATCCAGCTATATCTTTCTTCCATTTGCATGTCTAGCGTAAATATTAGCATATACAAAACTGCAACCCAAAACCTCCCACTTCCCAAACAAATCTCCATGCATGGTGTAACTGTGCCTCCAGAGTCAACAGGCTCCAATAGATAAAACAGGCTAAAAGGTGGAGAAATGCTAGTGCTAGTCACTAGCTACACACCACCTGCTTGGCGTGTTAAGAACAGCTTGGTAATAAAAAGAACAGTTTGGCGAGTACAGAGCTGAAGGTATAGGCGACTTCTTCAGTTTGCACGATACCTGCTTAGCATACGAATGAGCACAGCATGCAAAAGCAAAACGTAACACACCCCAAACACCTCAAACACTCTGCATGATGTACTGACATGGTGACTCGAGATATTGGGATGTTTAAACACATAACAGACACAACAGCATAAAAGGTGGAGAAAGGCATGGGCTAGTCACTAAAAGTCACTAAACATGACCTGCTTAGAGTGTTTGCATGTTAATAACAACTAGTTAATGCAAGGATACAAGGAATACATGGTGTGTAGTGTTTATGTCAGGATATTTCTTCATTTTGCGGGATATTCACTCATACAGAAATGCACAGCCTGCTAAAGCAAAAGGTAACACGCTCAAGAGCTGTTCCTTCATACCACAACAACATAAACGGTTCAGAAATCCATTAGCTAGTCAATAAAATGACTTGTGAAAAATGTGTGTAAATTGACCATTCCTACAAGGAATGCGTAGTGTATGTTGCTTATCTCAGGGCTATTTCTTTCATTTACACAGCACAGCCTGCTAAAGAAACATGTAACACACCCAAAAGACTTCTCAGAGATGCCTTAGAAGCTCCATTGCATGGTGTAAAATGTGTCTTTGGCGTCTAGGGTAAAATGAAAGGTGGAGAAATGCTGGTGAACACACACACACACACACACACACACACTACCTGCTGGTTAATAACAGCTTGTTAATGCAAGGATATAAGGAGTGCATGGTGTATATTGTTTGTGAGGCTATTTCTAACTGCTAAAGAAAAAGGGGTAACACACCCAAAAGACTTCTCAGAGAGGCCTCCATGCATGGTGTAAATGTGACTCTAGGTGCTGGAGTGCAGTATAATTTAATGCTATGAGTAGCCCAATGAACAGCACTGGATGGACTGATGGAGGAAAAAAAAAAAAAAAAAAAGAAAGAAAGAAAGCTCAGGTGCTAGTGGATCCGACATAATCGATGTGGTTATGATGGATGCCCAAGGGTTCCCCAGTGCACGGGGAGTCCCAAAGCCACGCGCTCCTCTCACTAAATGAAGGCGAAGGCTCACCTCCATATCTGGCCGAGCTGCAGGATGTGAATGACGGACTGTAAGAACCAGAGGCAGAAGGCGCACGGCGCCGAGCGCTTCTCGTTAGTCCTGCTGCTGCTGTCGGTGGCCGCGGCGTCGCTCTCCGAGGTGCTGAAGTCGTGCACGAACCACCGGAAGCTGAAGACCTGCACGGAGATTGAGCCGAGCGCCACGAAGAAGAGCGTCAGGCCGAACCACCAGTAGTCGCGGCGCAGGTAGTAGTCGACGGCGAGCCACACGTCCGTGGCGACGTCGGTGAAGTACACGGCGGCCGCGGCCACCAGCCACAGACCGTCCCAGGCGCCGTACTTCCGCCTCTCTCCGCCGAGCCGCAGGCACGTCGAGTCCTCGGGACCGCAGCAGCGCGCCTCACCGCGCGTAAAATCCGCCTCGCCGCTGCCCGAGCCCGGTCGCGATCCCGCCGCGAGCCCCGGCACCGAGCCCGAGTGGTCCGAGTTCTGCAGGGGCGTGAACGCCACATCGCTCTTCTTCATCTTCAGCACGCCGTCCGATTTGGCCGCCATCGCAGCGGCTTCGTCAACGCCGTTCCCGTTTTTCCCCTCCTTTTTCTTTTCTCTTCCTTCTTCTTCTTCTTCTCTCTCTCTCCCTCTCCCTCTGTCTTTTTTTCTTCCCCCCACGTCCCTCCTGTCTGCCTCCTGTCTTTCCCCTGGGCGGAGAGACGCTGGGGCTGGGCTGCGAGAGCTCCTCTTCCGCCAGCTACACGGCGCCGCCTGCGCATCACAAAGCGCCGCTTCCTTTTTTTCCGGAGCGCCTGCGAAACCTTACGCTCGCCTCTTCCTCCCTCCTCCCTCCCTCCTCCTCCCTCCCTCCATCCATCCATCCTCCTCCTTCTCCTCTTCCTCCTCCTCCCATCCGCTTAAAACCATGACATCATCTCTTTGCACATCGCTCGTCGCTCTTCACCGCCGTGCACACGCAGCTTCACGGCTTCCCCACATTCTCTCCATGCTTCTGCAGTTTTCATGCATGCTGCAGTTTTCATTTTGCATTTGGGTAGAGCAGCATGCATGTTTTCTCCTAGAGTCTTTCAAATTATTCTCTGCATTCCAGCATGTATGATATATCTATTCCTGAACAATTCACTGCTGTCACCGATATGCATTTACGCAAATTCTCAGGAAAGGGTTTGTCAGTGTTTATGCTCAGGGGGTGTGAAGGTGAGTCCAGATCCATGGAAAGCTCCACAAAGCTTCACAAAAAGGAGAGCTGCTTTTCTGCTATTGTTGTGACTAATTTGTCATTATTATATGTACTGCCCCATCACACCACACAACACACCACAACACACCACAACACACCCCTCCCCATGGAGCAGCTGCGAAGCGATGTTGTCTGAACGCCCTCCTTTGGCCGAGATTTCACACACACACACACACACACACACACACAGAAGACACATTTACAGAAGAGTCACATTATGTTCCACAAAATTTTCATGTGTGACTATTTCTCCATGGAAAAGTGTGACTTTAAATGGAAACTGCATCCTGAAACACTGGTGTTCTGATATTTTAGTGATTCTGTTGCTAATTTGTTGGCTGGTTTTGTATTTTCGTTATTCCTGTGCGAAGCTGGCGGTTGTGTGCCGCTCTGACGTCATCCGGGGAGAAAAAACCAGCTATCTCAAACATAAGTGATGATGGTCACGTTTCCGAATGTCTCCAAAAAACTCCAAAATGGCTTAGTTTCTGTCTCACTTTTCATTTTCCAGCAACGTTCAACGTCACATTAATGAGAAACAGAACATAGAAGAACATGGAGACGTTGGAGCAAACACTGGACTCAAAGGTCCAGAATGAAATGCAGCCACGTGTAAGACGCAGCTGAGACTCGGCTCGACTAGTTAGCCATCCAAAGTGAAAATAAAGCAATCACATGTTAGTTATAAAGTTTAATTAAGATTAATATGCAAGTCATTTAGGGATGAGTTTTTCCATTAATGGTTCCTCAAATGGCCATCTAGGAGCACTGCTGAAATTCTATAATTGAGCCAGAATTGGAAACTCAGGGGGGCTATGAAGAAAATGTGCCATACTGATGGCTTGTGATTGATTGAACTGGACATCCATGGACAGTTTGCATGTGAAATATTTTAGTGTGAGAGAAAATAAGAGCTTGATGTACAGTAAACAATCACCACAGCGCTCTGCCTCGAGCCGTCATCTCAGAGCCACCTGGTCAGGCTTCGGAGATGACACCATCTGTCATCATCAAGTGTGTAAAGCCTTGGCAGCGTGTCATGAGTCGTGGGTTGAGCTTTACAGAACCCACTGCCACTCACACACTCTCTCCCACACACACTCTCTCTCACGCACACTCTCACACACACACGCTCACACAGCCATCACCATGACCTCAGCATTCAGTCTTGAGTTCTCACACTGTGTCCCACAGACTGGCTTCCATATCCAAGCTGGATAATTACAGGTTTCGGGCTTTTTGTGCTCATTGAGATTTAAATTTGATTCAAACGAGCACGAATGCTTCAGCACAATGCCAATTATTTCGAAATGTGTTAGCTGAACTTCCAAAATGATTAAGATAATGCTCTTTTATTGAAACTGTAATGGGCAATAATTACAGAGAAGCACAAAATCCCACCCTGCTTTAATTTCCCTGCTAATTAATGTGCCCAAAACACAATTATTATCCTAATTTGCTTCCTACAAAAATGCACAACTGGCCATCACTTATGGAGGTTTAAAGAATTCAGTTCGTATCTGATAAGACTTTAGTGTTTTTTTTTTTTTTTTTTTTAAATAAAACAGCATTGTTGGTGCTCAGCAGAGCCTGGCCTCCCCGTGCAGCCACAATATAATCACGGCTGTCTTCTCTCATCGATCTGAGTCGAGTGTTCTTCAGAGGACTGCAGCCGGATCCCCAGAGCCAGTGCACTCTCGCAGCAACCATTCACAGATTGATTCTTTATGACAGCGGCGATCACACAGAGCAGCCATCACGCTGTAACCGAACCCGCAGCCCGTATCATCGTACCTGAGGCCTGAACTCGACTCCTGAGATGCTTACACAAGTGTTTATTAAGTCACTGTGTGCAAATCGACCTCACTGCTGCTTCACATTTCAGGAACACCAAAGCAGTATTCATGGTGTACATTAATAAATAGTAACTAAAATAAAATATCAGGAATGAATTACGATGGGATATTATCGGAAAATCGTAGATTATTTTCCTATACAAGCACGTAACAAAAAGTGTTTTATTCCTCTTATACCACAGCAATGAATAGAATTTTCATCAATTAAAAAAATAACACATCCTACTTTTTATCTCTTACATTTAGAGTTACATTTAATGTTTGTGTTTCATTTAACGTTCGTGAACAAGTTAATTCCTGTCCTCACTTACGTTATAGCAGCTATAAACAGTCATTCCCTCACCAGTCTTTCTTTTTTCCCTTTCCCATGATAGAAAACTTCCAGATTGCTACAAAGCGCTGACACTAGAGACTCCTTCCATGAATAATAAATAACAAAAAACTTCACCATAGCAACAATTATATGTTTTCCTTATAATGTTCATTGTTAGGTTTACATTATGTGGAGTGTCACATTATTATTATTATTATTATTATTAAAACCAGAGCATTGGTACAAAGCTGTGATTTGAAGCTGTTGTTATAGAAAAATATTCAAAGCTTTCTGACCCACCAGAATGGAGATTTCTGCAGTGCTTTTACAAGCTTATGTGAAATATGCTACATCATCCAAAAGATTTCATGGTCAGTAATTCTTTTGCTATGGGAAAGTCTTCAGGAATTGCAATGTTTGTCTTTTTAAGAGAGAAAAAGAGAGGCTGGTGAGGGGATGTCTGTACAGGTAAGTAAGGACAGGAACTTGAACATTTCAGGGACATTCCATAACCTTAAATGTAGCTATAAATGGATAAATGTACATTATTTAATAAATAAAAATGGTAACTGCTGTGGTATAAGAGGAATAAAATGCTTCAGGATGTTGCGTTATAGAAGAATAATCAGCAATGCCAGTCGTGTTTAATTCCTTACATAACCTTGCACATGTATAAAATGCTCACTTCATCTTGTAAGTGCTGCATAAAGCATTTCTCTCACTTCCAGCCAGGATGTGAAGCGTCACTGATGCCGGCATACTGCGGTTGCTCGGCAACAAATCTGCATTTCTCAGGCTCCGAGCGAGAGCCTTGAGTGAGACAGGCGGCCGGTGTGACAGAAACCGGAAGTAATTCTCACACTGAAGCTTGTCAAGCAGAAAGTGGGCCGGCGGCCTCTTCCACGGACGAGTTAAACTAGCCACAGTCACCACGAAGCCAAGATGCTGACACGTTAAGGCCTGTGCAGCGATCCGAATCAAGCCTGTCAAGCCTGCACAAAAGAATGTGTGCACCAAAGTTTCCCTAACTGGGTGAAACAACTTCAGGCTGGAAACAAAAGGTAGAAAAATGTCTGATCCAGCAATAATCTTCATGCAGAATGCAGTGAGAGCTGCCTGAGAAGTTTATTAGTAATGCATGCACATCTCTATAGAATCAATCTTTCATTCATGGTATGCAAAAAGGAAAAAGATCAACATTTCTTGCTGTCGACGCACGTGCATTCAAGAAAGTCGATGTAACGGATTTGGTTATGATTTCTGTTTCTGTCAATCTGTCACTTGGTTCTGCTAGACTAACAGCCGTTGGCATGGAAACCTCCTCTCATAGCTGAGCCCTTTGGGTCTGTGCGAGCGAGTGTGTGTGTGTGTGTGTGTGTGCGCGCATAAGGATTCCTGTCACACTGAAGCATGAGCCCCGAGGCACTGAGGCTGACGGTCAGTGCACCAGAGGTGACGTGTTAAGCAGATCATTTCAAAATGAAGCTCAAATAGAAGAAAAGATGGACAGAGTGACATGGTTGAAATAAGACCTCCTGGGCTGGTCGCTGTGCACGACCCACGATTTGGCCACTTTTTCAGACTAAATTTAGATCTGCACCATAACCCACAGATATAATTTAAACACACAGATTTAATACGTAACACATTTGTACTTAGGAAACCCTGTTAGGAGTGTGTTTTGGTTCACACTCCACCTCTCGTCTTTTGCTGCATGCTAATCCCCCTACTATCCGTCCTAAATAGTATCTGAGTTCAACTTGCAAAATGTGGAAAAATAAATCAAGGGAATGGTAAATTAAATGATATAGTATAGATGATATAAGGAATGAGGGATGAAGAAAAGCTGAAATGCAAGGAGGAGTTTGTTTACGGTGACAGTGTGCGTAACTAGGCAACCAAGTTGTCTTCATTTACATGACGTGTTAGTATGTCCCGGTACTTACATACTCTTTTGCTACACACTCAAAAGCATGTACTTTTTCATCACAAATAGAGTACATACTTTTAGTGCATAGTATAAGTAGGTGAATTGAGATGCAGCATTTGTCATTAGATCTTAGTCACTTCCTGGTTTGCTCATAGCTCCGCCCTGTCACTTGGGGTTCTTTAGAAACCCCGCCTTTGCATTAGTAGTCCCAGGTGTTCCTTGTCTTACTGTGTGTATAGTATTTAGCCCTTTGTGTGTCTTTGCTTGCTTTAAAGTGTTTTAGTCTGTTTGTTGCCCGTGGAATGTCTTACCCTTATTTTGGATGTTTCCTGTTTTGTTTTTATTCATATCATGGATGTACCTGTGCCTCTTTATCCTCTTCACCCAATATCCTCGTCAGATTCGTCCCTCAAACCTGTGTCAGAGTTACACAATGGCAATTAATAAGAGAAACAAATGCAACAATTTCAAACATAAATGATAACCGTGATGTTTCATTGTTAGGTCCTAAAAAACAAATGCTTCTTTTCTCACTCACTTTTCTTCTTCCAGCGATGTTCCACATCAAGTTAATGAGAAATCCAGAGAATAACAGTTTCCCAGGACTTTATCCCAGACTTGTTTTGGTAGTTTCTTGGTTTTCATGATGCTGTGTGCTTAGGGATGTTCTCTTAAAAACTCTAGGTTCTTCCAGAAACAGGTGGATCCCGTGTATGCTGAGATCACGTGACACTTTAATAGCTCACAGGTTGACTCAATCAACTAGTTGGTGATAGTGGGGTGGTGGTGGGGTGGAATACTTATGCAATTACTACTTTTATGTTTTTTATTTGTAAATAATTTTGAAAACTATATCAATTTATTATCAATATTATGGGACATTTTGTGTAGATTTATGACACATAATGAAGTCTAATGAAGTCCATTTCAGTTCTAGGTTGTAACACTATAAAATGTGGAAAAAGTTCAAGAGAAGTGAAAACTTTCCAAACCAATACAACATAATTTTGTATCTAGAATCTAAATATTCTTGTAGACATTTCCTAAACTCTAGGAGATTTTGTCGTGATTTCAAGTATTTCACAGCAAACGTGTTGAGGTTTTACACGCTAAAATATGAACATAAGAAAAATTTTAGTATGTTTGGAGTGATTCCAAAAAAAACAGCGACCATTTCCTCAGCGTTCCTCAGTGTTTCTGCTTTGGTTGCTCACGGTAATATCTCCTACTTTTCCATTTTTCTACTTTGGCTTTTTGAAGCAACTATGATGACGAAATAATAACAAAAAAAGCAATACTGTCAGTGAGCTCCTGGATCTACATCATGTGCAAGCTTGTTGAATGCCTTCTAGAAACACGATTCTAGAGAGAAGGTAAAAAAAAATCAACAAGCATGAAGCTATTGTCAGCTTTAAATTAATATGAGTGAATATTGAAATAATAAAAGGGTTCTTTTTAGCTTTTCTTGGAACTAAAATCTCTGTATCTTTTTTTTTTTTTTTTTTTTTTGCTGGTGCCAATTTATTCGGACCCATTCTCTCGATCAGCATTCGGCCGATTCGTTCGACTTGTTCCGCAAGATAATGAAGGTTAAAGCGGAGATGAGGCGCATGTTAAAAAGCTACTCCTCTCAGAGCTGCTGAGGCCGTGACCCCCGGCCCTCTCCATATCGACTGACACCTGGATGAATATGCACATGCGTTGATGAGGGAAGAAAAAACTAAACTTTTTCACTCGTTGCCTTGAAAAAACACCTGAGTCAAAGACCTCACAGATTTTTGAAACTTGATCACGACTGCATCAGCATTAATGGCAAGATTCCTGGGTCATAAACATATCAAAAGGCTTCAAGCACTGCTAACCAAGAGGAACATAAAGGCTCAACTCACACTTGAGAACCCCCAAGCCTTTTTTTGGGATAATGTTCTGTGAACTGATTAGTCGAAAATTGAACTTTCTGGAAGATGTGGGTCCTCTTACAACTGACGTTACATAAAACTATCACAGCTTTCACACTAAGAGCATTTTACCAGCAGTGAAACATGGTGGTGGTAGTGTGATGATGTGGGGATGCTTTGCCCCTCCAATATGGCTGAATTAAAACAATTCTGCAAAGAAGAGTCACCCAAAATTCCTCTGTAGCAATGTAAAAGTCTGATCTACAGTCACCGGAAGCATTTGGTTGCAGTTGTCTCTGCTAAAGGTGGCACAACCAGTTATTAAGTTTAGGGGGGCAATTATTTTTCACATTGGTAAATACAGATGTTGCATAACCTTTTGTCTTTCAATAAATGAAATGATCATGTAAAAATGGTGTTCTTTGTTTCCTTATGATCTCGTTGTCTTATATTACATTTTGTACGAGGATCTGAAATCATTTAGTGTCACAAACATGCAAGAATAGAGGAAATCAGGAAGGGGGCAAATACTTTTTCACAACACTGTATCCTAGGAACACATCTGAGTTTGGCCAAACCAGTGTATTTACTTCCAGTCAACTGTTAATCCAAAGATAAAGATGCTATGTTACACACTTATAAAAGCTGCCACATGTTAAAATTAATGGCACCCTCATACTGAGATTAATTGACAGCTTTGTGTACTTCCTTAAAATGAAGATGGCACAGAAGGTTCTTTAGAACATGGGTTCTCCTTTAACTCCTTTAACTGAAAAAAAAAAAATCCACACACACTCAGTATAGATTGAATTACTTATCACCACAATACTACTACTACTACTAACAATAATAATAAAAACAAAGGGAAAATAATTAGATGGAAGTAGGTTCTTGCAAAAAACCAAAAAAAAACCCAAAAACAAACTCAAAGACAAATGCAGGAAACAAAAGGTTGATTACAGAACTTACTGTGGATTGAAACAGAGCCAAAGCCTCGTGTTAATCTTCAGCATATGGCCTTTAAGTGAAAAAAAAAAAGACTGCAACTGAAAAATGAAATGAAAATCCATCAGAAGGTCTTACTGTGCCTTTTTTTTTTTAAGTAACCTTCACAAATCTGAATGCCATCCGCTTTCCCATTATTTCACATTATTAATAGTTCATGAAATTGATTTCTCAAACGTGTAATCATAAATGTCAAAATGGAAGCCATGAATTTAGGAATATCCGGCTGGATTAAAATAGTTCCCTAATCGGTGGTTACACTGACTACAGCATCAACACACACACACACACACACACACACACACACACACACACACACACACACACACACACACACACACACACACACACACACAGAGCAGCCAAACAAAGAGCGAACGAGCGTCAGGTTTTATTTATAACGTGTTTTTTTACTTCTGTTAACACTAAAGTGTTTACGCAAACGTGTAATTTCAGCATGCAGACTTTAAATTTTACATTTTATAAAGTCCAAAAAAAGCTGCCTGAGAGGAAGGTGACTTCACAGGAGGGTTTGTTTTTTTTTGTCTGAGTCATCAGAGGCTGTTTCACAAAAAAAAAACAAAACAAAAAAAAACCCTACTACTACCTATTTGAAAAGTGGTACAGCAGCCTGGGGTGAAGGCTTTTCTGTCTTTCAGTTAACAGGTGAGTGTGTGCCTTTTTTGTGTCTATCTGTTTTTATGTTCTGCTAATTATGTGAACAGAAAAAATGGGTTCTATATGCGCAAACGACTAATGGAACCACAAACAAAAAGAATTTTATATATATACACACACACACACACACAGATCAGCCACACCATTAAAACCACTGACAGGTGAAGTGAATAACATTGTTTATCTCGTTACAATAGCACCTGTCTAGGGGTGGGATGTATTAGGAAGCAAGTGAACAGTCAGTTCTCGAAGTGGATGTGAGAGAGAAAGAGAAAGAGAGAGAGAGAGAGAGAGAGAGAGAGAGAGAGAGAGAGAGAGAGAGAGTATAGTCTCTAATATTTGTCGTTCTTGCATGCCCGATTGGTCAGTAGGTTAAAAAAAAGCACCACATGGCAAAAAAAGACATCTTTGCAAGCGAGAAAATATCTTAAAATATAATAATATATATTATATAATTATAATTTATAATTAATGATATATAAATATAATAATTCAAATTTATCTAGTATTTCTTATTAAAAGATTACAATAAATCCAAATAGCTGATTATTAAACCTATTTCTAGACATTGTGTTCCTAATCTCAAGCTTGAAACAGTCTTTTTCTATTGGCAGATAGATATTTTTTATAACTTTAAACATTTATTTCTAGAAAGAATCCTGAATTTAAAAAAAAAATAATAAATCTTAAGACAAATAATGAGGACAAGCATCTAAAAACAGGCTGATTACTATTATTATTATTATTAGTTTTTTTTCTCCCCTGATTTTCTCCCTAATTTAGTCGTAGTCTCTCCTATCACATGACCACTACCAGCCGGAGAGGCCGAAGGCTAACATGCGCTTCCTCCGACACACGTGACGTGAGACTGCTGCTCATTCTGCGCCACAGGGCGGCGTAACACACTCGGAGGAAAGCGCTATCAGCCCTCTTCAACATACATGACCTCACAGATGCCCAGGATTGGCCAGTGTCGCTCTGATTGACAGAAAAAAGAGAGTAAGCCCCTCCCACCCAGACAGCACGGCCAATTTTACTCTTTTGGCTCCCGGCCACGGATGG